>NC_035436.2:14131879-14173656 GCF_002127325.2 Helianthus annuus
ATCAGGGATCGTTGGATGGATGATCGATGAAATGCTGTAAAAGTGAAGAAGAAATTAGGGTAAATAACAATTGGAGTGTGGTAACTTCGGACGACACAAGTGGGCTGTGAATGATATTGGGCCGAGTAATTGGAGTCGTTTAGCAAATAGCGATTTTATTACAAACGAGTCCTCACGTTGTGACAGGATCGTTAACTCGAACAAAAAACTAGTCTTAAAGGCATTAAACTATGCGCGCGTGTTACGACATGTTACCTCACAATCCAATGATTATTTCATTTTAAATAATTAATTAAATACAGAAATGGTAAGTATATAGAGATACTTTGAGTAAAATAATATAAAATAAATGTATATAAATACACGTATGTAATAAAGATAAAGAAAATAAATATGAATACAACATGAAAAAGATATCAAAATTAAAATCTTTAACTTATAAAAAATAATATTCTTTATACTTTTTGAATAAGCTTAGCAAAACAATTTGATTTAGTGAAGTACACAACTACACATTCTTTAGGGTGTACGGGGCACTAGTGGGGAGGGGGATCAGTGACCCCATTCCCTGATCGGGAACACCGCCGCCATCACCGCGGGAACCCAAATCGGGGAGGGGAATCGGGGGGGAGACACCGCTTGAAATGGCACAAAGATTGAGGAACGGTCATTTTTTTAAACGTTGGCAAACAGTAATAATTAAAAAAATCAATTTTAACCAATATAAATAACCAACTTCAATCTTGTCACACCCCAACCGATGGCGGAATCATCGGGGCGTGGCACTGAGCGAAACAGATTGTCCAGAAGTCTCCACAACAACTATTATTACAAATTCAGTTAAATGATACGTCCCATACCGTATCCCAAATAAATAAACAAGTTATCATAGATAACAACTAGGCAAATAATCCCGTTCCGACAACTTAGATTCAATTATTACAGACAAAATGAATAAAGTACTGCCCAGAGTCATTAAGACTCATCTGGACAAGATCTACAGACAGCTAATGCCCTAGACGCCTGTTCAGACAACTCCAACGGCTCTATGGCAATTATTTATCTGCTTCTAGAGACCCCTAGGTAGACCACTACCTACAACTAGTTGTTGGGCTCTAAAGCTTTATTATTGCCTCGCTTTCCTAGCAAGAATGCATCTTAAACACCTGTCACATACGTCAAAATAAAGTCAATACATATAATGTAAAGGTGAGCACACAAGTTTGATAATAGGATATAGAGTTCGAATAGTTTACGCATAACCAGGCACGTACACAGAGGAAAACGAAGCATGTTAATTATCGACATGGGACCAACGGTACCAACGACTGCGGGTTGACTGTCCAAGACAGTTCGCAATACATGAATACCACCGCAATCCATGTAAGTATTTGTCCTTAACAACCCCCGTGTGAACGGGTGCTGAGTCCAAACTATAGTACTATGTTGCTAAGGCAGGTAGATAGCACTCCACGTGTAAACATAATAAACAACATTCATTCAGTCAAGTAGCACATGCAATCGGTTAGCGTTCAAGTAATTTGTGTTTGATAGTGTTTTGATAGATAACGTATGTAACACCCAAAAGTGCTAAAAGCAAAAAGGGATCGAGTATACTCACAGTGATTGATTATGGATTGAAGGGAGCGCTGAGAGTAGGTTAGCCTGAATAGTTCGATAGCATAACGATGAGTAACGTGGAAATGCAAACAAGTGATATTGGGTTGAGCAGTCCGGTCGATCGAACAGCAGGTTCGATCGATCAGCCCATCCGTTCGGTTGGCCTGCTCGATCGGCCGGAGGCTCGATCGGCTTTGGACAGTTCGAGTGGATTGTTTCTTCCTTTAGGAAGGATGTGTTTGTGTATGATGGTTTGAACTTTTGAAGTTTTTGCAGCATTATCAGGACGCATTGAAGTATCCTTACCTTTCAGGTCGGTCGATCGAACAGACCGTTCGATCGGTTAGTCCAACCGATAGGTTAGGTTACCTCAGTGTAGACCCTCAGCAGAGTGTCACTCGATCGGGTGGTATGCTCGATCAGGTGGCACTCCAATGCATCAACCGAATTGAAAAATGGTTAAGTGTTGAAGTGTAGTATCTCATGATCCGAAGAGTAACGTCTACCAATCGAGTAACGTGTTCAATCGGACATCACTTCGTCAATAGTACACTTCATGAAACTTGGGAAAGTGTGGGACCATGTGCTAGCCGAGCGGCTGGCCCGGTCGATCAGCTGGTATGTCCGTTCGGCTGGGCTGTTCGTTCGAACAGCCTAGCCGTTCGGCCAGCATTTCTGACCTGGTCGGCCTGTCGTCTAACACTTTGCTATTTTGTTTATTATGATTTCGAGGTATTTTGACAACGAGTTGAACCATAGAACATGGGTTCCTACTTGTTTCACTGGTTCGGACAGGAATCACCCAAGTCCGGCCAGTAAACTGTTCGGAACGGCAGTTTAACGTTTAACCCGAAATTGGTGAACATCATAGTTTGAATCCGAACCTTGAACCACGTGTTTGTTACAATGCTTTGTGAGCTAGTTCAAGCTCCGTTTCCACCGGTTTTAGCATGTTGAGTGTAAAAGAGTTGAAAGAATGTCGGAAAATCCGTCTTTCAACATTTCACACCGTGAAATGTCTAGATCTATAATAGATTTTAGTTTGTTTATGTGGAAATCGGTTAGATCTAAGCTATTCACGGTTGAATGATGCCAAAACATGATGTTCTTGAAGAACACCATGATGACATCACCCAAGAACACCTAGATCTTGGTGATTTCACGGTTAGAATCCAAGTTTTGAAAGATAGAAAGGGGTAGAATCGTGTAATGAACAAGAACGTACAAGATTTAGAGTAAAAACTTACCGGATTGGAGAGAAATCTGAGAAAAAAGTGGAGAATAGGAGCTGGTCGGTCAGAACTTTCCAAAAATGGAAATGAAGACAATGACAGCCCTATTTATAGGCTTCCAAAAGAGGAAAGGTGTAACCGATCGGCCAGGCTCACTGATCGAATGGGCTGCCCGATCGAACAACGTGTTCGATCGGCTGGCCTGTTCGATCAGGATGTCCTGTTCGATTGGCACAACCTTTTGAGTGTTTTGCGACGATTTTTGATATTTAGATTTCGATGAACAATGATTTGAGTATGACAGAGTTCCTAATCAAATTACTTTTAATTCCAACCACTATATCTAACATATAAGCATCCATAATTCACATCTCGGGTTCGATTTCGATTGAGTTCGATTGTCTTTCGAGTTTCGATTCGATTTGATTGATTCACCACACATAACAACATAAAGTAAACATGCACAAGTAACACATAAGGCACACACACACGTATAAAAGCACCAAAGTTCGTATAATTCAAGATTCGAGTTCGATGATTGATTGATTGATTAGCTTGATTATCGGTTAATTCAGGGTCGATTAATGATTCATATTCGATTAACATTCGATTTATTTGATTAGACAACACTTACTCCACATAATACAAAAATTAAAATAGATTAATTACAATAAAAGTCAACATTTGACTTTGACTTTGACATATGAAAACACGGGGTGTTACAGCCTCCCCTTGTTTAGGGAATTTCGTCCCGAAATTAGGCCGAAAGTCGTACATCACCGTGATTTTACCAATTTGATGCATCAGATCTATCTAAACAACTGCGGGTACTTGACCTTCATGTCGCTTTAGAGTCCCAAGTGAACTCCGCGCCTCGTTTGCCTTCCCATCAGACTTTCACGATCGGGATGCGAGAACGTCTGAGTTGCTTGGTTTGGCGATCCATGATTTCGACAGGCTTTTCCACGAAGTGTAACGTTTCGTTGACCTGAATATCGTCGAGCGGTATGATTGAATCATGATCAGCTAAGCACTTTCGGAGGTTTGACACGTGGAAAGTCGGGTGGACGTTACTAAGTTCCTCCGGTAGTTCGAGTCTGTAGGCGACTTTTCCGATCCTTTCCAGAATCTTAAAAGGTCCAACATATCGAGGCTCGAGTTTCCCTTTCTTGCCGAATCAGACTACACCCTTCCAAGGTGATACCTTTAGGAGTACGTAGTCACCAACTTCAAATTCAAGGGGCTTGCGTCTTTTATCGGCGTAACTTTTCTGTCTGTTCCGAGCTTTCACCAAGTTGTCTCGAATCTGGTGGATTTTGTCAGTCGTTTCTTGTAGAATCTCGGGACCGGTTAATTGAGAATGACTGATCTCGTGCCACACAATAGGCGAACGACATCTCCTACCATATAAGGCCTCGAATGGAGCCATCTGGATGCTGGCATGATAGCTGTTATTGTACGAGAATTCGACTAATGGCAGGTGTTTGCTCCAACTACCACCAAAATCAATAACACACGCACGGAGCATGTCTTCAAGAGTACGGATCGTTCTTTCAGTCTGTCCGTCGGTTTGTGGATGGAATGCAGTACTCAGATTTAGCGACGTACCAAGGGCCGCTTGAAACGTTTCCCACAATCTTGAAGTAAACTAAGCATCACGGTCAGAGATGATGTCGCGAGGCGTACGATGATTACGAATGATCTCGTCGGTGTAGATCTGGGCTAGTTTGGCCACCTTGTAGTCTTCTCGTATCGGCAAAAAGTGGGTTGATTTGGTCAGACGATCTACTATAACCCAAATACTGTTGTGACCTGATGGCGTGGGTGGAAGCTTATGAAATCCATAGCTATGCTCTCCCACTTCCATATAGGTATCGGCGGTTGTTCGAGTAAGCCAGAAGGTCTTTGATGTTCAGCCTTGACTCTTGCACAGGTTAAGCAACTTCCAACATAGAGGGCGATATCCCGTTTCATTCCCGGCCACCAGTACTTATAACGAAGATCCTGGTACATCTTGTCAGCACCGGGATGAATGGAGTATCGGGATTTGTGGGCTTCATTCATGATAATCTTTCGCAAATCGGTCCTCTTGGGGATCCAAATTCGGTCCAGATAGTAGAATATCCCATCGGATTTTCTTATAAGCTGAGCTCCATCGTGATGAATCCTCTCTTTCTTCAATGTACGCTCGTTAAAGCAAGCATGTTGAGCTTCGCGGATGAGGGTTTCGAGATTATGCTGGGCTTGAATATTTCGGACGTTGAGCACATAATTCTTCCTGCTGAGCGCGTCGGCAACCACATTCGCCTTGCCTGGGTGATAACGAATCTCACAGTCGTAATCGTTGAGAAGTTCTACCCATCGGCTTTGACGCATATTGAGTTCCCTCTGACCGAAGATATGTTGTAAACTCCTGTGATCGGTGAAGATCGTATACTTGGTACCATACAGGTAGTGTCGCCAAATCTTTAATGCAAAGACAACTGCGCCTAGCTCAAGATCATGGGTTGTATAGTTCTTCTCGTGGATCTTGAGCTGTCGAGATGCGTAAGCTATAACCTTGTCCCGTTGCATAAGAACACAGCCAAGACCAAGGTTTGAAGCATCACAATAGACAACGAAGTTGTCGCTTCCGTCGGGCAGCGTAAGAATCGGTGCATTGCACAGCATATGCTTGAGAGTTTGAAAGGCGGTCTCTTGTGCAGTTCCCCACACAAAAGGCTTGTCTTTATGGGTAAGAGCGGTAAGCGGCACAACGATTTTGGAGAATCCTTCGATAAATCGTCGATAATAGCCCGCTAGTCCGAGAAAAGAACGAACTTCAGACGGGTTCTTAGGCGTAATCCAACTTTTGACTGCTTCAATCTTCGCGGGATCTACGTGTATACCCTGACTATTCACGATGTGACCTAGAAACTGAACCTCCTCCACCCAAAATTCGCACTTGGAGAACTTGGCATAGAGTTGATTCCCCTGAAGTAACTCAAGAACCAAACGTAGATGTTGCACGTGTTCGGTCTTCGACTTGAAATAGATCAAGACATCGTCAATGAACACGATGACGAAACGGTCTAAGAAGGGCTTACACATGCGATTCATCAGATCCATAAAAACCGCAGGTGCGTTAGTTAAACCAAAAGGCATAACAACGAACTCATAGTGGCCGTATCGGGTTCGAAAAGCGGTTTTGGGAATGTCTTCCTCTTGAATCCGCAATTGATGGTAGCCTGAACGCAGATCGATCTTCGAGAAACACTAGGCACCTTGCAGCTGATCAAATAAGTCGTCGATTCGGGGTAGAGGGTATCGGTTCTTGATGGTTAGCTTATTCAACTCCCGATAGTCGATGCACATCCGGAACGGCCCATCCTTCTTTTTGACGAAAAGGACTGGCGCGCCCCTCGAAGAAGTGCTCGGGCGAATAAAGCCTTTTTCAAGTAATTCCTAGAGTTGGTTCGATAGTTCCCGCACTTCGGATGGAGCGAGTCGATAAGGGGCTTTGGCAACAGGTTTAGCTCCAGGAATAAGGTCAATACGAAAGTCGATATCACGACTTTGCGGTAGTCCAGGGAGATCATCAGGGAACACCTGAGGAAATTCACGGACCACTGGAACGTCTTTGACTTCAACTTTCTTTTACTTTTCCTTCTCCGCTACTACAATGTTGGCCAAGAAGGCTCGGTATTCCTTGCGGAGATACTTGCTGTGTAACAACTGTCACTAAAACCCGTAATTAGGATAATAATTATCCAATAAGAAAACCCTAATTGAGACACCCAAGTGATTTGGCATAAACCCTGAAATTTCTGGAACAATCGGAATCAGGATCAGGGCCCCTAAAACTCGAAGGGGGCAAAACCCTAGTTGATAATTATCTAAATTTAAACGTTGCTATGTTCTGATTTGTTGAAAATGTTGATTCACCAAGGCTAGTCCCGAGCCTAGGCAGCCTATAACTAGACTGCTTAGCTTACGGACCGTAAAGGGTAAGCCTTACGGACCGTAAGCCTACCGGACAGCCTTACGGACCGTAAGGAATAGGGCATACGGTCCCTAAGCGAAGCGAAATTCTTGCTATAAATAGCCGACCTTGGCACTTGAACTGTGGTGTTAAAACGTTACACAAAGCTTCTGTGTACGTCGAATTCTAGCTGTTATACTACAATAAACACACACACGATCACGAGGTGCTGCCGCAATCAGGGTAATAACTCGATCGCTATTACGATTCAACGTCCGATCGATTATAACTATCCAACGATAGTCCGGGTTCTGCTCATATTGAGCTTGTACTTTGATTATTCATCGGGATTTTTACTTGAATATTAGAGTGCTGTTCGAATTCGGACTATGCTCTGTTATTCGTTGTGAATCCGATTGAATTATCGAGTATTGCACTGATTAATTGTTGTGAGGGTTTAATCTCGTGAATTGACGTAACTGCTGTATTAGTTACTAACCTGCTTGTGTGTGCATTGTGTTAAATTAGGTTTAATCGAGGCTAATCAGTAGGCTTATATTTTGCTCGTTAAATCTGCAAAGTGAGTCATTCTCTTTTTATCAACTGTTTTACAAAACTCCAGACTATTTTATAAGTTATAATTACAGGGATTAAGTCTTTGTAATCACCATATTACAGCCGGTATGTGGGGTTTTGTATACATTACTTGTTTCCCGTCACACTTGGACAAACGGGTGGCCAAGGGGTGATCTGACCACAGTCACAGACACCATTGGACAAATGGGCTAGCCAATGGATGGTCGAGTGACAAATACTGTGGGTAGTTGGTTTGATATCAGAAACATTGTAATCGCTCTTAATACTGTAATTGGTAACTAACGGGTGGTTTTAGAAAACTGAATGATTCACTCAGTATTTCCCCGCTGACAAAACCTTTTTCAAACATGTTACAGGTGATCTGTGTGATCTAGGAAAAGTGCAGTAAAGGCACTACAAGCTCGGAGAAGTGGCTCATTGTGAATAAATAAATAAAACATGTTTTGGGAAAATAATGATTTCTGTGTGAAATCAACTTATTGTAAATTATGGGATTTTATCCCTAAACCTTTGTGTAATATATTAAACGAGCATTTTCGATGAAAAGGTCCTGTAATAAAAGACTTCCGCTATCGCATAAATCAAATACCGCAGGATTTCTATCCCGCGGCTCCTGGAACGGGTCAAAACAGGTCAGGGGCAGTGACAGAAATAAGGTGGTATCAGAGCTAATTAATAACTATTGAGCCACTGATCGAGCCACTGATTTAAGCCTATTACTAAATTAAGTATTTGACAAAATACTTAATCCTATCAGTTGTCATTCTATGATTATATGTTTTATTAACTGATTATTTGATAGTTACAGTATGGGTAAACAAAAGCTTTCTACTATCTACCACAAATTAGATATTGCATCTTCTTCTAAAAAACCAGTAAACCTAGAAGAAGGAATCTTTGTCCGCAAGGCAAACTATGAAAATCCGCTTACTCCCGAGAAAAGGAATTCGATACTTAAAAAGAGTCAGGACAAAAAGAAACCCCAAACCAAGAGAGTTAGGTTTAACCTAGAAATTCAGGAATTTGGTAATAGTTCACCTTGGGAAGACAAACTAGACGAGAAATGGGCAAATCTCTATATGCTAGCTACTGTAGCAGAAAATGCAAATCTTTGATAGGTTGGGGCTAGTAAGAAAAATCACTATCCAGTAAATAAATAAAATCCCAGTGTGTTTATTTTTGTTGTCCTCTGTATAAATTAGTATGCAATAAAACTTCAGTGTTTGTTTGTTAAACTTTGTTTCAAAGTTTTAACATTGCATTCTTGTATTTTGCATATATGCTATGCAGCATGAATGAGATATCGGAAGCATTTCAGAATCTCAACTTATATCCAGTGCCTATCGAAGTCTCTTACGACTTTACTGGTTACATTGCTGACATAGAAGAACCCGTGGAATTCCAAGCTCCACCGCTGGAAAAAGCTACACCTAAAAAGAAGAGAAGATACGTAGGGTGGAGGAAAGTACGCCGTAGGAAACCATCCACTAGGAGACTTCCTAAAATAGAAAATCCTGTGAGCATGAGCAAGGGAAAGGAAATAGAAACTGGAGAAAGTTCTAAACCACCAGAAAAAGAAATAGGAATAGACCTAAAACAAAAGGGAATAGAAATTGGAAAAAGCTCAAAACAACCGGAAGAAATCACATTCCAAGACGAAATAGATCGTCTACTAGCAAACTGTGATGTCATAAGCCCGATTTGCAATAATTTGTACCCTTACCCGGCCACAGTCCAATTTCCCTTAAATGTAGCGCCAGCTATTCCGGAACCTTTAATCCACACCCGACCAGTTGACGAAATGGAAGAATGGTGGACAAATGACTGGCAATTCCAAAGCATAGTTAATTGTCCTTACACCTTCCTTCCACAATTCGACCCAGAACCAATCCCCAATCCTCCCATGAGTAATGAAAACCTAGCTGAACTTCGTCAGTTCGGTGAAGAACTGATAGGTACAGGAAATAGGATCAGGGAAATAGGGGAGCAACTATCCTGGAAGTACGATGAGAGGGAGCATCGTTACTAGAACTGTCAGTCAACCAACGAAATAGTAAAGTCAGGAAACCATATTGTATAATAGTGTAAATAATAACCTAAAACTCTGTAAAATAGGCAATAAAACTTTGTAAGATACGGTGTGTACGGATGCATATACAATATACAAAAACAAAATGAAAGTCGAGAAATCGACAATTTTGGTTATACTTGTATGTTGTGATAATCTATATGATCATCTGTGCTAATTTTGTTATTAATAAGTTAGACACTAATAATTCCTACAAATTAGCAGATGGAAAATGCTAACAATGAACCAATTAATGAAGTAAATCAGTCTGAGCAAGATTAGGAAGATCAATATATAACCAGACAAGATATTGAGCACTTTATCGCCCAAGGGATAGCCAATGCTATTCCAGAAATTGTGGCTGCTGTTCAAAAACCTGCCGAACCACAACAAGTAATTCCCAGTAAACGTACTCTGGAAGATAACGGCAGTAATAGCATAAATGGAGGCGGCAATCATAACAATCATGATCCGCAACAGGTCCCATTCCCAAAGAAAATGAAAGCTGCAACGTCTGGTTGCACTTACAAAGAATTTCTTGCTTGCAAACCCACTGAATTTGCAGGTAACGAAGGGGCAACTGCAACACTGCGATAGTTAGAGAAAACCGAAGCAGTAATTGCAATAAGTAAATGTGCTGAAGAGGATCAAGTAATGTATGCATCAAATCTGTTCAAAGGAGCGCTAGAATGGTGGAACACGGTCCTCCAAGCAAAAGGAAGAAGGGTGGCCTATGCAATGAGTTGGGAAGAATTTAAGAATCTTGTAGAAAGAAAATTCTGTCCCGAATATGAAAAAGATCAAATGGCAAACAAATTCCTAAGTCACCGCATGACAGGGATAGATTGTCGTGGCTATACTTCGACATTCTTTGAATACGCGAGGGTAGTGCCAACACTGACTTCGCCAGAACCGGTACTCATTTCCCGTTACATCTGGGGGTTAATTAGTGAGATCCGTAACATCGTTAAAGCTGCGAGACCTCGTACCATTGACGATGCTGTGAAATTAGCTAATACCCTAACGGATGAATTGGTGCGCACAAGAGAGGAAGATCGCAAGAAGGAAATAGCTCAAAAGATTACCCAAGGATTTCGTACGGGTAATACCAAGAAAAGAGGAACATGGCAATCCTCATCACCGCCTTTCTGAAGAAATTGCAAAAAGAAGCATTATGGACAATGCAATATAATTTGCAATTTTTGCAAGGCAAAAGGACATCGTGAAGAATACTGCAGGAAGAAAACAAGAATTTGTTATAATTGCAGAGAAAAGGGGACATTTTCAATCTGAATGCCCTAAATTTGCTAAACCAGTAGATAGCAAAGCTAAAACGACTGAAGGAGCAACCAAGAAGAATGTACGTGCATTCCAACTGACCACTCAAGAGGCCGAACTCATTCCAGATGTAATAGCTGGTACGTTCCTAGTACATGACGTGTTTGCAAAAGTATTATTTGACTCTGGTGCAAACCAAAGTTTTATTAATACTTCATTTTGTCAAGCTCTTAAGTTACCTTTAACCACTCTTAGGCAGATCTTCACAGTCGAAACCGCAGAAGGAAATTCTGTAAAAATAGATAAAGTTTGGCAAAAAGGAAAAATAGAACTATTAGGCCATAAGTTTTCTGCAAATCTGTTACCAATGAAGTTAGCCGGATTTGATATAGTATTAGGAATGGATTGGTTAATAGCCAACCATGCTCGAATCCTATGTGATAAAAATGCCGTAGAAATTCAAACTTCCACAAGAGAAGTAATTTTAATTACTGGAGATAAACCTCGAAAGCCACTGAAATTCATTTCAGTAATGAAATTGGCTAGTTATTCGAGAAAACATGAAATGGTGTATATGATTTCCGTAATCATTAACACTAAAGATAAAGAACTTCAGGACATCCCGGTAGTCTCAGAATACCCAGACGTGTTTCCAGAAGAATTACCTGGATTACCACCTGATAGAGAAGTAGAGTTTAGAATTCATTTAATTCCGGGTACTGCACCAATAGCTAAAGCACCTTATAGATTAGCACCCACCGAAATGCTAGAATTGAAAAAGCAATTAGATGAATTATTAAGCAAAGGATTCATACAACCTAGTTCATCCCCTTGGGGAGCACTAGTGTTGTTTGTGAAAAAGAAAGATGGATCGATGAGAATGTGTATTGATTATAGAGAATTGAATAAGGTTACCATTAAGAATCGATACCCATTACCTAGGATTGATGATCTTTTTGATCAACTTCAAGGAGCTAGGTATTTCTCTAAAGTAGACTTAAGATCCGGATACCATCAGTTGAAAGTACAAGAAGAAGACGTACCTAAAACTGCTTTCAGAACTAGGTATGGTCATTATGAGTTTACAGTCATGCCCTTTGGATTAACAAATGCCCCAGCAGCATTTATGGACATGATGAATCGAATCTGTAAACCATACTTGGATAAATTTGTAATCGTTTTCATCGACGATATACTTATCTACTCCAAAAGCCAAAAAGAACATTGTGAGCACTTACACGTCCTCTTAACGTTGTTAAGAAAAGAAAGGTTTTATGCCAAATTCTCGAAGTGTGATTTTTGGCTGCAAGAAGTACAATTCTTAGGTCATGTGGTAAATCACGAAGGTATACATGTAGATCCTGCTAAGATAGAAGCAATTACAAAATGGAAAGTCCCACAGACAGCAATGGAGATAAGAAGTTTTCTAGGCCTAGCTGGATACTATAGACGATTTATCAAAGATTTTTCTAAGATAGCCGTACCTTTAACTAAGTTAACCTGTAAAGCTACTAAGTTTGAATGGGGAACTAGACAAGAAGAAGCTTTTAAGATTTTAAAGCATAGATTGACGAATGCACCAATTTTAGCCTTACCAGAAGGAACATAAGACTTTGAAGTATACTGTGATGCTTCAAAATTAGGATATGGATGTGTGCTAATGCAACGTAAGAAGGTAATTGCGTATGCTTCTAGACAATTGAAAAAGCATGAAGAAAATTATACGACTCATGATCTAGAATTAGGAGCCATAATTTTTGCCCTTAAGATATGGAGACATTATCTGTATGGAAGTAAGTTTACTGTTTATACAGATCATAAGAGTTTAAGGTATATATTCGGGCAAAAAGAGTTAAACATGAGACAAAGAAGATGGATGGAAATTCTGAGCGACTACGAATGTGATATCCAATATCACGAAGGAAAGGCGAATGTAGTTGCAGATGCATTAAGTCGTAAGTACCATGAGAAACAGAAACGAGTCCGTGCTCTTAGATTAAATCTGCAAGTAGATTTAATAGAACAAATCAAAGAAGTTCAGAAAACAGCAATTAAAGATGATGCTGAAGGAATGAAAGGTTACCTAATGGAACTGGAACAAGGAAATGATGGAATTTGGAAATTCCATAAGAAACGAATTTGGGTACCTAAGCAAGGAGAGTTAAGAAATAAGATTTTAGAAGAAGCTCATAAATCTAGGTATACCATGCATCCAGGAAATAATAAGATGTACCAAGATTTAAGAAGTAATTTCTGGTGGATAGGAATGAAAAAGGATATAGCCGAATACGTATCCAAGTGTTTAACTTGTTCGCAAGTTAAAGCTGAACACCAGAAACCCTCAGGATTACTACAACAGCTAGAAATGCTTGTATGGAAATGGGAACTCATAAAAATGGATTTTGTTACAAAGTTACCCAAAACTAGAAGAGGTAATGATGCGATTTGGGTAATTGTAGACCGATTAACCAAATCAGCTCATTTCCTACCAATGAAAGAAACCTTTAGCATGGAAAGGTTAGCACAGCTGTACGTGGACGAAGTGGTATCTTTACATGGTGTTCCGATCTCCATTATATCGGATAGAGATAGTCGTTTTACTTCTCATTTCTGGACAAGTTTTCAGAAAGCAATGGGAATCATCCACAAACCGACGGACAGAGTGAAAGGACGATACAAACTCTAGAAGACATGCTCCGAGCATGTGTAATTGACTTTGGTGGTAATTGGGATAGCCATTTGCCATTAATTGAATTCTCCTATAACAATAGTTATCATTCGAGCATCGAAGCTGCTCCATTCGAAGAACTGTATGGACGCAAATGCAGAACTCCAGTATGTTGGGCGGAAATAGGAGAAAGTCAATTATGAGGTCCTGAAATTGTACAAGAAACTACTAACAAGATAACTTAGATCAAGGAAAGACCGAAAACGGCTCGAGATCGTCAGAAAAGCTATGCAGACAATTGATGTGTGTAAAATGCAACATATAAATCACATCAATTAAGGCATAAAACTAACCCTTTTTAAGTACTAATGTTGGAAAAAGAGTGTTTTTGTCTTTCTTTTGTATTTTCAGGATGAAATGAGCTCAAAATCACAAAAGAAGCAAAAAGACAACTAATTCTAGCATAAATACAAGAAAAGGAATAAAAGTAGACTGCCCGGACCCTCAACGGCACTCCCCAAGGCAAAGAAGAGAAAACAGAAGACTGAACACGCCCCGTGTCCAGCGAACACGGGGCCGTGCCCAAGAAGTAGCAGAAAAGACAAACTAGTAGAAGCTTCCATTGCCCACCACGGGGCCGTGTCCAGCGGGCACGGGGGCGTGGTGAAAGTACAGCAGGCGCATTAATTGTAATTGCGAATTACAATTAATGAAGAGAGAGAGTGTCAGACGGGCACGGGGGCGTGTCCAGCGGACACGGGGCCGTGCCCAGCCTTCTGTTCAGCCTATAAATAGGGGTGCTTGGTTTCATTCCATCTCATCCCTTGGCACACCACCTCTCTCACACTTCATCCACCACCCACCACCACCATAACACCATCATCCACCACCATCATCCATTGTCCATCATAGAGTGTGTGAGTCGTCTCGGGATCCAAGATTGATCGTAAGAGTTCTTGACAATCAAGGCCATGTTTGCCTAAGTCTCTTACATCACTTGGTGAAGACAAGTGTTTAGTATAATACTTTTTATTTTTAATCTTTTGCACTTTTTATTTGGTTTTGTATTAATGACTTTAATAACTAGTTACTTATGTTGAAGGTGATCTTTCCTTATCGTTTGTCCGTGGTGTCTTGGCGTTATTTTACTGTCTATATAAAATAAAAGATTTTCACCATTCATATCTCCACGGTCTATATGGAGGTATGTTGGCTACCTGGTCGGGGGTTAAGGGAACAGTTTGGTAAGGGTCTTGCCCTTGTTCAGCGTTTAGAGGTCCTGCTTGGGACCTTGGTCAAATTTAGTAGGATCTCCTTCAATGCCCATAGGTATTGGATGGCGGGGATCCAAACTCTTTGACCCCCTCATAAGTTAACTACTATTAATACTATAACCCGGCTATTTAGGACGGTATCCCTGCTGACTCAGACTACTTAGCCGAGGGTAACGTCACCGCCGAAAGCGGGGCCTACCACAATTTGCATTAATAACTTAATTCATTATCTTTCAATAATGTAACAACTGTCACTAAAATCAGTAATTAGGATGATAGTTAGTCAATAAGAAAACCCTAATTGAGACACCCAAGTGATTCTGCATAAACCCTGAAATTTCCGGAACAATCGGAATCAGGATCAGGGCCCCTAAAACTCAAGGGGGGGCAAACCCTAGTTAACGATTATCTATTTAAAACAGTGTTAAAACTTAATTGGACCAAACTTTCAACCAATCAGAGCTAATCCCGTGGGGGGCAAGCCAAAGAATGCTAGGTGTCCCTTTACGGACCGTAAGGGTTGGTCCTTACGGACCGTAAGCCGCCCAGGATCCCTTACGGACCGTAAGGGTAAGGTCATACGGTCCGTAAGCCAAACGAATTTCTGGCTATAAATAGCCGACCTTGGCACTTGATTTCTGGTGTTCACAGATCGGCCGAATTCGCTCTGTATATCGAGTTTAGGCTGTTATATCACAAATTAAACACACACGATCACGAGGTGCTGCCGTAATCAGGGTAATTACTCGATCGCTATTACGATTCATTGTCCGAAATCAATATATCCAAAGAATGTTTAAGTGCCGCCCACATTGGGCTATGCTTTATCGTTTGTCGGTAATCCGATAAATGAGCTGAAGCATTGTACTTTGTCGTTGTCGATAATTCGATACACGAGTTGAAGTACTATACTTTGTCGTTTGTCATTTTGATAAATGAGTTGAAGTATTGCACTTTGTCATTCATTGTGAGAATTTGATCCCGTGAGTTATCGTGACTGCTGTATTGATCACTAACCCGTTTGCGTGTATGCATTATTATTTGAAATAGGATAATCAAGGCTAATCAGTAGGCTTATACCTTGCCCGTTAAATCTGCAATGTGAGTCATTCCCCTTTTATAAACTCTTTTCTCACAGTTTGTGAGTCATTCTTCTTTTTATCAAACTATTTTACAATACTCCAAATTATTTTCAAAGTGTTATAATTACAGGGATTAAGTCGTGGTTATCTTGATCGCTGGTTAGTGGGGTATTGTGCACATTACTAATTTCTCACGGTTAGGCAATAAGCCCTAACAGGGGTTAGGCTACAAGACCTAGCTGTGACAAAACGTCACTAATTGGGTGACTGGACCCAATAGTGGTATGACCATCGTCACACGGGTGGCAAGACCAGATATAAAATAAGATACTGCCATTGTAATCGCTCTTATGCTGTAATTAATAACTATGTGTCAAACTGGATGATTCACTCAGTATTTCCCCGCTGACAAAACCTTTTTACAACATGTTTCAGGTGACATACTGTGAATTCAGAACACGTGCTACGGAGCACCATCAAGCTTGAAGTAGTGGCTCATATAAATAAATAAACATGTTTGTAAAATAATGAAACGATGAAATTTACGGGGTTTATCCCGAAATGTAAATAAATAATACTCGGGCATTTTTAATATTTCAAACGATCCTGCTAAAGACTTCCGCTGTAAACATGACTACCGCGTGTTTCCTGTCCCGCGGCTCCTGGACCGGATCAAACCGGGCGCGGGGGCCGTGACAGGAAAGAGGTGGTATCAGAGCCACTAATCAAGCCACTGATTTAAGCCTATTAAGTATTTAGAAAATACTTAATCTTTATTAAATTACTATTCTGTAATTATGTGTTTATTATCTGATTAATAGGAACAAATTTTATATGTTTAACTAAAATTTTAGTGTTATTACAAGTCTAGAAGCACTATTTCAGGAAATAAATAAAGTTATAAATAAAACCTAGGGTGCTTTAAATTCTAGTTATTCGGATAATGAAACACGTATTTCTCTCAAATTTATTATAAATTCTGACATAATAATTGTGTGTAAACAGAATGAATGATTTGTCTGATACCCTTCAGAATTTAAATCTCTATCCAGTAAGAGTAGAAGTTTCCAGAGATTTCAATAGATATATACCAGACAAAGAGGAACCTATAGAATTCAACGCTTTACCTCTCAAGCAAACCAAGTCTAAGAAAATGAAAATAGGGGAAAGCTCTAGGCTAATGGAGGAATTACCATCCCATGAAGAGTTAGATTTTATATTTACAAATTATAATACTGTTGAGTCTGTTAATGAAACACAACTGAACTTAGAACCAGCTATTCCAAACCTTTCAGTACACTCACGATCTTTCGACATAAACGAATGGTTGACTCATGAAATACAGTTACAGAACAATCCCTATAGGCTTTTTCCACAGTTCAACCCAAAACCCCTACCTAATCCACCAGTGAGCAATAAAAATCCGGCTGAACTTCGCTATGTCGGTGAAGAGTTGATGGATGCAGGAAATAGAATTAGGGAGATAGGGGAACAGATTGCCTGGAAGTACGACGAGAGGGAACTCCATTTTTAGGATAATAAATAGGAAGATGGTAAAATTATCTTTGTATAATAGTAAAAGTAAATAGTGAAACCCAGTTATAACATAACGAATAAAACATTGTAAAATATCGGTATGTATTAATACATACTATATCAATATGAAATGTAATCAAGAAATCAATAATTTTGACTTTATGTGTTATAAATTGTTCGATTATTTGTATAAATTACTAATTGCTAATTACTTATAATAAATTATTATCAGATGGCAAATAATGATAATGAACCAGTTAACGAGGGTAATCAATCTGAGCAACAGTCAGGGGGACAATATATGACTAGGCAAGATATAGAAAATATTGTTGCTCAAGGGATAGCCAATACTATTCCAACAATGATTGCTCAAGGGATAGCCAACGCTATTCCAGCAATTGTCAATGCTGTTAAAAATCCCGTAGAACCACAACAAATCGTTCCTAGTAAACGTATTTCTGAAGATAATTTCAGTAATAGCGTAAACGGAGAAAATGATCATGTTAATCATGATAAAGAACCGCGACAAGCTCCGCTCCCTAAGAAAAAGAAAGCTGCAACGCCTGGTTGCACTTATAAGGAGTTTCTTGCCTGTAAACCTGTAGAATTTGCAGGCAATGAAGGGGCAACTGCGGTACTGCGTTGGTTAGAGAAAACCGAGGCAGTAATCAGAATAAGTAAATGTGTTGAGGAAGATCAGGTTATGTATACTTCGCACCTTTTTAAGGAAGAAGCATTAGAATGGTGGAATACAGTGTTACAAGCCAAAGGAAGTGACGTAGCCTATGCCATGGGTTGGAAAGAATTTAAGCAAATAATAGAAAGGAAATTCTGTCCCGAATATGAGAAAGAGCAAATGGCAAATAAATTTTTAAGTCACCGAATGGTGGACGTAGATTGTCGAGGGTATACTTCAAAATTCTTCGAGTATGCCAGAATTCTACCTACTCTGGCTTCGCCAGAACCGGTACTTATATCTCGCTATATCTGGGGTTTAATTAGCGAAATTCGTGACATTGTCAAAGCTGCGAGACCTCGTACGATTGACGATGCGGTAGAATTAGCCAACACTCTAACTGATGGACTGATACGCACTCGGGAAGAAAATAAGAGGAAAGATTTAGCCCAGAAAATTTCCCAAGAATTTCATATAGGAAGTAATAACCATCTTAGGAAAAGAGGAAATGAGCGATTTCCTACTATCCCATTTTGCGATACTTGCAAAGGAAGGCATTTTTTCCAGGACATCGAGAAGAGGATTGCAGGAAAAAGAAGGAAATAACCTGTTACAATTGTGGAGAAGCCGGACATTACAGAACTAACTGTCCAAAATTAGGCAACCCATCAAATGAGAAAGCAAAACCTGCAGAAGGGACTACCAAAAGAAACGCAAGAGCTTTTCAGTTAACTACCCAGGAAGCTGAACTAATTCCTGACATCATAGTTGGTACGTTTTAGTTCTCAACAATTAGGCAAAAGTATTATTTGACTCTGGTGCAAACCAAAGTTTACCAATACTTCATTTTTGCCAAGTCCTTAATTTACCTTTAACCAAACCTTAGGCCAATTTCTACAGTTGACACAGATTTCGTTAGGATAAATAAATATTTTGCAAAAAGCAAAGATAGAATTAATGGGACGTAAACTTCTCTGTAAAGTTTTCAGATTCGATGTTATAGGAATAGATCGATTAAATAACCAACCATGCTCAAATTCTTTATGATAAAAGCTTCCGTGGACGGATCAAGAAAAAGGTATATCAATTATAGAAAATTAAATCATAAATCAATACCCATTCCCTAGGAATGAAAATCTATTTGATCAATTTTCGAAAACTAGGTATTTGTCCGCAATAGATTTGTATAATATTAATGGCAAATTCCGAAATCTCTAAAAGAAAATTAGGAATTCTGTAAATTCAAATAGATACTGTAGATAGTATATTTGAGATATTTCTCTAGGTAAGATATATCCCTAATTAAGCTATTAAGGTTGAATAAAAAAAAATCCAAACCAAAAGAAAGCCATTCCATCTGCAAAATTAGAAGCTATAAATTTAACCTTAAGATTAGAAAACACTATCTATAAGAAGATAAGATTATTATCTATCCCACAGGAAAAGCTGAAAACGATTATAAATAAAAGTCATTAGAATTCGAGTTGGAGACAAAATATTATCAAAAGTATCTCCTTAGAAAGGAAGTATTAGATTCGATAAAAAAAAAGGGAAGCTAAGTCTAAGATACGTAGAACCATTTCCAATAAGATCAGTAGCTTATTATCAACAAAATTATTTCAAGTACATGATATATTTCGTGTATCTAATCTCCAGAAATAGTTAGCAGACAAATCCCTGGTATTATCTCTTCAAGAGGAAGAGGTAAACAAAAAGTTAAAATTCATAGAGAAATCACCACGGATAAAGGATAGAAGAATCAGATTTCTTACACATAAACAATAGTATTAGTAGGACTCAAAGAAAGAACCTGAAGATATCTGAAAACTAAGCAAAGGTACTCTCATCTATGCCAGTAAATCTCGAGGACGAGATTTTTCTTAAGGTGGGGAGGATGTAACAACTATCACTAAAATCAGTAATTAGGATGATAGTTAGTCAATAAGAAAACCCTAATTGAGACACCCAAGTGATTCTGCATAAACCCTGAAATTTCCGGAACAATCGGAATCAGGATCAGGGCCCCTAAAACTCAAGGGGGCAAACCCTAGTTAACGATTATCTATTTAAAACGGTGTTAAAACTTAATTGGACCAAAATTTCAACCAATCAGAGCTAATCCTGTGGGGGACAAGCCAAAGAATGCTAGGTGTCCCTTTACGGACCGTAAGGGTTGGTCCTTACGGACCGTAAGCCGCCCAGGATCCCTTACGGACCGTAAGGGTAAGGTCATACGGTCCGTAAGCCAAACGAATTTCTGGCTATAAATAGCCGACCTTGGCACTTGATTTCTGGTGTTCACAGATCGGCCGAATTCGCTCTATATATCGAGTTTAGGCTGTTATATCACAACTTAAACACACACGATCACGAGGTGCTGCCGTAATCAGGGTAATTACTCGATCGCTATTACGATTCATTGTCCGAAATCAATATATCCAAAGAATGTTTAAGTGCCGCCCACATTGGGCTATGCTTTATCGTTTGTCGGTAATCCGATAAGTGAGCTGAAGCATTGTACTTTGTCGTTGTCGATAATTCGATACACGAGTTGAAGTACTATACTTTGTCGTTTGTCATTTTGATAAATGAGTTGAAGTATTGCACTTTGTCATTCATTGTGAGAATTTGATCCCGTGAGTTATCGTGACTGCTGTATTGATCACTAACCCGTTTGCGTGTATGCATTATTATTTGAAATAGGATAATCAAGGCTAATCAGTAGGCTTATACCTTGCCCGTTAAATCTGCAATGTGAGTCATTCCCCTTTTATAAACTCTTTTCTCACAGTTTGTGAGTCATTCTTCTTTTTATCAAACTATTTTACAATACTCCAAATTATTTTCAAAGTGTTATAATTACAGGGATTAAGTCGTGGTTATCTTGATCGCTGGTTAGTGGGGTATTGTGCACATTACTAATTTCTCACGGTTAGGCAATAAGCCCTAACAGGGGTTAGGATACAAGACCTAGCTGTGACAAAACGTCACTAATTGGGTGACTGGACCCAATAGTGGTATGACCATCGTCACACGGGTGGCAAGACCAGATATAAAATAAGATACTGCCATTGTAATCGCTCTTATGTTGTAATTAATAACTATGTGTCAAACTGAATGATTCACTCAGTATTTCCCCGCTGACAAAACCTTTTTACAACATGTTTCAGGTGACATACTGTGAATTAAGTACACGTGCTACGGAGCACCATCAAGCTTGAAGTAGTGGCTCATATAAATAAATAAACATGTTTGTAAAATAATGAAACGATGAAATTTACGGGGTTTATCCCGAAATGTAAATAAATAATACTCGGGCATTTTTAATATTTCAAACGATCCTGCTAAAGACTTCCGCTGTAAACATGACTACCGCGTGTTTCCTGTCCCGCGGCTCCTGGACCGGATCAAACCGGGCGCGGGGGCCGTGACAGGAAAGAGGTGGTATCAGAGCCACTAATCAAGCCACTGATTTAAGCCTATTAAGTATTTAGAAAATACTTAATCTTTATTAAATTACTATTCTGTGATTATGTGTTTATTATCTGATTAATAGGAACAAATTTTATATGTTTAACTAAAATTTTAGTGTTATTACAAGTCTAGAAGCACTATTTCAGGAAATAAATAAAGTTATAAATAAAACCTAGGGTGCTTTAAATTCTAGTTATTCGGATAATGAAACACGTATTTCTCTCAAATTTATTATAAATTCTGACATAATAATTGTGTGTAAACAGAATGAATGATTTGTCTGATACCCTTCAGAATTTAAATCTCTATCAGTAGAAGTTTCCAGAGATTTCAATAGATATATACCAGACAAAGAGGAACCTATAGAATTCAACGCTTTACCTCTCAAGCAAACCAAGTCTAAGAAAATGAAAATAGGGGAAAGCTCTAGGCTAATGGAGGAATTACCATCCCATGAAGAGTTAGATTTTATATTTACAAATTATAATACTATTGAGTCTGTTAATGAAACACAACTGAACTTAGAACCAGCTATTCCAAACCTTTCAGTACACTCACGATCTTTCGACATAAACGAATGGTTGACTCATGAAATACAGTTACAGAACAATCCCTATTGGCTTTTTCCACAGTTCAACCCAAAACCCCTACCTAATCCACCAGTGAGCAATAAAAATCCGGCTGAACTTCGCTATGTCGGTGAAGAGTTGATGGATGCAGGAAATAGAATTAGGGAGATAGGGGAACAGATTGCCTGGAAGTACGACGAGAGGGAACTCCATTTTTAGGATAATAAATAGGAAGATGGTAAAATTATCTTTGTATAATAGTAAAAGTAAATAGTGAAACCCAGTTATAACATAATGAATAAAACATTGTAAAATATCGGTATGTATTGATACATACTATATCAATATGAAATGTAATCAAGAAATCAATAATTTTGACTTTATGTGTTATAAATTGTTCGATTATTTGTATAAATTACTAATTGCTAATTACTTATAATAAATTATTATCAGATGGCAAATAATGATAATGAACCAGTTAACGAGGGTAATCAATCTGAGCAACAGTCAGGGGGACAATATATGACTAGGCAAGATATAGAAAATATTGTTGCTCAAGGGATAGCCAATACTATTCCAACAATGATTGCTCAAGGGATAGCCAACGCTATTCCAGCAATTGTCAATGCTGTTAAAAATCCCGTAGAACCACAACAAATCGTTCCTAGTAAACGTATTTCTGAAGATAATTTCAGTAATAGCGTAAACGGAGAAAATGATCATGTTAATCATGATAAAGAACCGCGACAAGCTCCGCTCCCTAAGAAAAAGAAAGCTGCAACGCCTGGTTGCACTTATAAGGAGTTTCTTGCCTGTAAACCTGTAGAATTTGCAGGCAATGAAGGGGTAACTGCGGTACTGCGTTGGTTAGAGAAAACCGAGGCAGTAATCAGAATAAGTAAATGTGTTGAGGAAGATCAGGTTATGTATACTTCGCACCTTTTTAAGGAAGAAGCATTAGAATGGTGGAATACAGTGTTACAAGCCAAAGGAAGTGACGTAGCCTATGCCATGGGTTGGAAAGAATTTAAGCAAATAATAGAAAGGAAATTCTGTCCCGAATATGAGAAAGAGCAAATGGCAAATAAATTTTTAAGACACCGAATGGTGGACGTAGATTGTCGAGGGTATACTTCAAAATTCTTCGAGTATGCCAGAATTCTACCTACTCTGGCTTCGCCAGAACCGGTACTTATATCTCGCTATATCTGGGGTTTAATTAGCGAAATTCGTGACATTGTCAAAGCTGCGAGACCTCGTACGATTGACGATGCGGTAGAATTAGCCAACACTCTAACTGATGGACTGATACGCACTCGGGAAGAAAATAAGAGGAAAGATTTAGCCCAGAAAATTTCCCAAGAATTTCATATAGGAAGTAATAACCATCTTAGGAAAAGAGGAAATGAGCGATTTCCTACTATCCCATTTTGCGATACTTGCAAAGGAAGGCATTTTTTCCAGGACATCGAGAAGAGGATTGCAGGAAAAAGAAGGAAATAACCTGTTACAATTGTGGAGAAGCCGGACATTACAGAACTAACTGTCCAAAATTAGGCAACCCATCAAATGAGAAAGCAAAACCTGCAGAAGGGACTACCAAAAGAAACGCAAGAGCTTTTCAGTTAACTACCCAGGAAGCTGAACTAATTCCTGACATCATAGTTGGTACGTTTTAGTTCTCAACAATTAGGCAAAAGTATTATTTGACTCTGGTGCAAACCAAAGTTTACCAATACTTCATTTTTGCCAAGTCCTTAATTTACCTTTAACCAAACCTTAGGCCAATTTCTACAGTTGACACAGATTTCGTTAGGATAAATAAATATTTTGCAAAAAGCAAAGATAGAATTAATGGGACGTAAACTTCTCTGTAAAGTTGTCAGATTCGATGATATAGGAATAGATCGATTAAATAACCAACCATGCTCAAATTCTTTATGATAAAAGCTTCCGTGGACGGATCAAGAAAAAGGTATATCAATTATAGAAAATTAAATCATAAATCAATACCCATTCCCTAGGAATGAAAATCTATTTGATCAATTTTCGAAAACTAGGTATTTGTCCGCAATAGATTTGTATAATATTAATGGCAAATTCCGAAATCTCTAAAAGAAAATTAGGAATTCTGTAAATTCAAATAGATACTGTAGATAGTATATTTGAGATATTTCTCTAGGTAATATATATCCCTAATTAAGCTATTAAGGTTGAATAAAAAAAATCCAAACCAAAAGAAAGCCATTCCATCTGCAAAATTAGAAGCTATAAATTTAACCTTAAGATTAGAAAACACTATCTATAAGAAGATAAGATTATTATCTATCCCACAGGAAAAGCTGAAAACGATTATAAATAAAAGTCATTAGAATTCGAGTTGGAGACAAAATATTATCAAAAGTATCTCCTTAGAAAGGAAGTATTAGATTCGATAAAAAAAAGGGAAGCTAAGTCTAAGATACGTAGAACCATTTCCAATAAGATCATTAGCTTATTATCAACAAAATTATTTCAAGTACATGATATATTTCGTGTATCTAATCTCCAGAAATAGTTAGCAGACAAATCCCTGGTATTATCTCTTCAAGAGGAAGAGGTAAACAAAAAGTTAAAATTCATAGAGAAATCACCACGGATAAAGGATAGAAGAATCAGATTTCTTACACATAAACAATAGTATTAGTAGGACTCAAAGAAAGAACCTGAAGATATCTGAAAACTAAGCAAAGGTACTCTCATCTATGCCAGTAAATCTCGAGGACGAGATTTTTCTTAAGGTGGGGAGGATGTAACAACTATCACTAAAATCAGTAATTAGGATGATAGTTAGTCAATAAGAAAACCCTAATTGAGACACCCAAGTGATTCTGCATAAACCCTGAAATTTCCGGAACAATCGGAATCAGGATCAGGGCCCCTAAAACTCAAGGGGGCAAACCCTAGTTAACGATTATCTATTTAAAACGGTGTTAAAACTTAATTGGACCAAAATTTCAACCAATCAGAGCTAATCCCGTGGGGGACAAGCCAAAGAATGCTAGGTGTCCCTTTACGGACCGTAAGGGTTGGTCCTTACGGACCGTAAGCCGCCCAGGATCCCTTACGGACCGTAAGGGTAAGGTCATACGGTCCGTAAGCCAAACGAATTTCTGGCTATAAATAGCCGACCTTGGCACTTGATTTCTGGTGTTCACAGATCGGCCGAATTCGCTCTATATATCGAGTTTAGGCTGTTATATCACAACTTAAACACACACGATCACGAGGTGCTGCCGTAATCAGGGTAATTACTCGATCGCTATAACGATTCATTGTCCGAAATCAATATATCCAAAGAATGTTTAAGTGCCGCCCACATTGGGCTATGCTTTATCGTTTGTCGGTAATCCGATAAATGAGCTGAAGCATTGTACTTTGTCGTTGTCGATAATTCGATACACGAGTTGAAGTACTATACTTTGTCGTTTGTCATTTTGATAAATTAGTTGAAGTATTGCACTTTGTCATTCATTGTGAGAATTTGATCCCGTGAGTTATCGTGACTGCTGTATTGATCACTAACCCGTTTGCGTGTATGCATTATTATTTGAAATAGGATAATCAAGGCTAATCAGTAGGCTTATACCTTGCCCGTTAAATCTGCAATGTGAGTCATTCCCCTTTTATAAACTCTTTTCTCACAGTTTGTGAGTCATTCTTCTTTTTATCAAACTATTTTACAATACTCCAAATTATTTTCAAAGGGTTATAATTACAGGGATTAAGTCGTGGTTATCTTGATCGCTGGTTAGTGGGGTATTGTGCACATTACTAATTTCTCACGGTTAGGCAATAAGCCCTAACAGGGGTTAGGCTACAAGACCTAGCTGTGACAAAACGTCACTAATTGGGTGACTGGACCCAATAGTGGTATGACCATCGTCACACGGGTGGCAAGACCAGATAAAAATAAGATACTGCCATTGTAATCGCCCTTATGCTGTAATTAATAACTATGTGTCAAACTGAATGATTCACTCAGTATTTCCCCGCTGACAAAACCTTTTTACAACATGTTTCAGGTGACATACTGTGAATTAAGTACACGTGCTACGGAGCACCATCAAGCTTGAAGTAGTGGCTCATATAAATAAATAAACATGTTTGTAAAATAATGAAACGATGAAATTTACGGGGTTTATCCCGAAATGTAAATAAATAATACTCGGGCATTTTTAATATTTCAAACGATCCTGCTAAAGACTTCCGCTGTAAACATGACTACCGCGTGTTTCCTGTCCCGCGGCTCCTGGACCGGATCAAACCGGGCGCGGGGGCCGTGACAAATAATCCGACCCTTTAGGATTGTATCCTTGCTGACTCAAACTACTGGGTTGATGTAACACCCCGAAAACGGCTTTGGTAATCAAACCACGTCAATAGTAAAGACGGGTAAAATACCTTTAGTGGTAAAAATTTACCCGGTAAATATTAGGATTTAAATAATTAATCCTAATAATAAATAAAAAGTGAATAAAAGCTTTTAAGAAATAAAAGCTTAGAAGGCCCGAGTTAACGGGACCTAAAATAAACTTAGTCATAAATATTCCCGAACCCACTAAGTTAACTAGGAATATTTAACCTAGTTAATAAGTGGGAAAATTGTTAAAAGAAATAAGTAGGTTGTGGCCTACTTAATAACGAACCAAACACGAGGGGTTAAAGCGGGATAACTAGAAAAGTTATTTAATAAAAACAAACACAAACACACACACACACACACAGTGTGTGTTCTGGATCGAGCTCAGGGGCGACCAAGAAGGGTCAAACCCTAATCAACACAATTTCATCAAATTGAAGGGGCAAATCAAGTCCAAATCAAAATCCGAGTATGAATTAGTGATCTCCATTGAAAAAGGATTCATGAGGTGTGTAAATTTCTTGAGAAATCTCTAGTTGAAATTCTGAGCAAACCTAGAGAACTCGAATCTGAACTTGCATGTTTGTTGTTTGGGTGAAATTAGTGATGAAACTATGTCTAGGAGTAAACCCTAGTCATGTACTTGTTGAATTGATGTTCATGGTTGTGAATCCATGATCATACACTCATGTGTCAAGTGGGTTTTGATTATGTAGTAAAGATGATGATGTACACATGTTTAAAAACATCATAGTTGCTAGTAGGAACAAGATACTTGAATAATTTGCAAGTTTGAGTAATTGATCATAAGTGATAGTGGTGAATTTTGATGTTAATCTTGGTAAAAATAACTAGTTAGTAAATATGTAAAATCATGCACATTAGGTGTTTGTTAAAATGCCTAAATGAGAACTAAGTGTTGATAATGTGCCTAATTGAGTCTTGTGAACTTGATAGTGCAATCATATGTGTTAATTGGTGATTTGACTTTTAATAGTCAAACCGACCATTAATAAGATCGAATGGTAATTGTGATAGAAAATATGTAAGATGGAATAGTCATAATTAATGATGACTAATATAACCGTCTTACGAATTATGATGATAGTTTGACGCTTGATAAGCTAGGTGGAGGCTTGGAAAGGAAGCGGGTCAAACGAAGCAAGAATGGCGGAAAAAAAGCATAATTTGGATGTAAGGTAAGTATAGCTTACACTAGTCTTAAATTGTGGAATGTTTTCTTATCATATAAATTATGAATGAGATATCTAAACAATTGAAATATGATGTTCCGTCGTGTAGTCGAACGGAACAAGAAAATCAAAGATGATAGAAACCATAATAATGGTTAAAAAGAAGTAAATTGATAAATTGGTCATATTATGTCGAAAGAAATACACGGTTTATATTTAAAATTACCGTACGGTGTTAAACGGGAAGAGTCATGTAGAGGAGATGATAATAAATATCATTTCGCAAAGATAAATGGTCAATTCGGCCAAACGGGTCAAAAGGTGTTGACAACACCTTTTGACTATATAGACTAATGATTCTTTTGTCGAGTCATATGCTTACAGGAATAGATATCCAATGGATATTCGCATCGTTCTAAATTAGCGAATATAAAGCAAGTTATTAAAATCGGGTCTATTTGTTGATCCGAGCCAGGTACGCTTATTTATGATGTATGTAAAAGTGCTAATTTGGTCGAATAATTGGTGGTAGCCCTTCATTGTAAAAGAAGGACCAAAATCGACCCAAACGCCCTTGTAGGCTAAATCGAACAAGCAAATCTTAGAGGTTGTTTGGAAAGGAGTCTTATGATTAAACAAAAGTTTAGAACGGGTACGGGTAGTGAAAGATGTAATTCTTGGGCCAAAAGACTCCATATGAGTCTTTGCCGTAAAATGATATTTCAAGAGGTATAAATTCGGAACACTTAGATACCTACTTTAAATCCAACACACATTTAGTTGTGATGGAAGAGTACTAGATAAGAGATATAGGTTACAATGCCAGATTAGAATGAAAGCGAAATTGAGCTTAAAAGTGCTTAAAATATCCTTAACGGGTCAAAATAAGCATACTAGTGAAAACGGGTTTAATTTGTGAATAAACCTATGATTAGAACCTAATATGGTATATCACAACTATTTGATGAAGTGTATGAAATATAGGAATCAAATAAATACGTTTGTTTGATAAAATGCATAACCGGGTCAAAATTTGGTATAAAAGGTAATAAGCCGAAGACTTAGAAGTCTTAAATTTTGTTAAGCCGAATATCGGATTTTAACTCCAAATGATGGAGAATCAAATTACAAACACGTAGGAAGAAATGGTAGGCCAAACGGATAAGCGGTTTGAAAGATACGGAAGATTTCGTGTCAAATTACGGCAAAAATGGAAAACTGGATGCAGGGTCCACCGTAAATTACGGTGCCACCGTAATTTACGGTGGAGATGAAAAGCCTTACGGTGGCCCCCTACTGGTTTACGGTAGGGGCATGTAAAACCAGTGGCCACCGTAAATTACGGTGCCACCGTAATTTACGGTGGAGGTCAGGTTGAAATTTTTGTTTTTGTTATCAATTGTTTCTCGGACTCGTTTAGACACGTTTTAAGTCCTGTATGACTAAAGCATTTCATGTTATTGAAATGTAGGTACTTTTGGATGCCGGAAGACGATCAAGCTCAGTGAAGAACCGAACACGATAAAGACACACGCTTCCGCACTTTGACACATAGCAAATTTTAAACAACGAATTTAATCACGTTATGTAGAATAACTTATGATTTGTAAAAGTTTTAATAAACCCGTATTTTATAGCATGTGTAGTCTTAACTACACATCTAATCGTTGGTAATTACACACAAGATCGTTAATTAGTAACCAGGGTGTTACAAGTTGGTATCAGAGCCTTGGTTTAAGAGATCCGAGTATGGTGGGGAGGAACCATGCTTGGACTTAAACCTTATACTCTTGACAAAGAATAGTGTTCGGTTCGAAGCTTGATCGCAAATCCGGTAAGTACAAGTATGTTAATAGTTTAGCATGCTAAAGTGTTGTAAACAACATATAGGGCTATCGTGTGATACACGTTACCCCAATTAAAATGATTGATATAGTTGACGAAAATACGCGCGTTGACGCGTATAGTAGAAAAAGCCTTGTATTATAATACGGGCGATTATTGAAGTTGACGTTACTAACTTTGTGAATGTTTTAATTGAAGGACACTCGCGTTTGAAGACGACGAGAGTCAAAAGAATTGTGGATATAATGATGGAACGGTCCGAAGTATGACGAGAGGAGCATGCTCACCAAGGACTAAATCGCGTAACGACCGCGAACAAGGTCAATGGCAAGGAACGCCCGTTGGGGCAAACATTACCGGGTGCACATTTTAAATAATCGCACAAATAGTAATATGCAACAAATAAGTAGAAATTGAAAGTTGCATATGTAGATTAAAAACTTGGAAAAAAAAAACCCGAATAGAAAATGTATTCGGAATATTGTTTCCAAGAGAAACAAATAGAGGCGTTACTTACATAGGGCGTGATGTGAAAACTATAAAAGGGTCATGTGTGTCATGTGTTAATCGCTTACTCTGGCCAAGTAAGTAGTGGCATATGATACCATGAACTTCTTATGGCGGACGCGTTTACATCCGATGTAGTAAGGTCAAGATGAATGAAATTTAAAGGATCCTTAGGGTCAAGAAATCTCATGGGCATACTCGTATAAATGGTTTTCGCAGGAACCATAAAAACGATGTATGGCGCACATAGAAATAAAAGACCCAAGGAAATTCGTGAAATAAGTCATTTTGATGAAAAAAACCATGGTAGACAAAAAGGGCATTGTAAAACCAAAGTATAAATGACCCGCGGGGTCATAGAAACAAAGGTATTGCCCACATGGGGAAAAACGATCAAAAACCATGGTAGACAAAAAGGGCATTGTAAAACCAAAGTATAAGTGACCCGTGGGGTCATAGAAACAAAGGTATTGCCCACACGAGAAAAACGATCAAAATCGTTGACTTTGGTCGTAGTAAAGAAAAGATGATGATGATAATCATCATTCATAGTTTAAAAGACTGTCAAGGTTGGTCGAATAAAGAATAAAGGTTTGGTTGAATAAAAGCGAGGGCTTCCGCTAAGACAACCAAACAAATTAAAACGAAAACTTGATGTATACCGGAATGCTTGCGCTAATAATGACTTCGGTAAAGTACCCGGTTAATGGGTAAGGATTTAAACACATGCGTAAACCGAGAAACGAGAACACGAATTTAAAGTCAAAAGACTCGGATTATGAGTTATGACTAAAAGACCATAAAATTTCGTAAACAGAAATTTTGATAATTATATTCAACTATTTTGAGATTGAACGGGTTGAATAAAGTATAATGCTTGAAGGCATAAGTAAGCGCAAGCCGGATAACGGTAAGCTTGAGGCAAATGATTTTCAAACGTAAAAAAAAGTGCTTTGACACCAAATATATATTTTAATAAGACACGAGTAAAAAGAGTGATCTACGGGATCAACATAACCTTTAGGGTTATAAACAAATGAGAGATATACGGACTAAAACGACCCACGGGTCATGATTAGAAAGAAGTTATAAGGACTTCGCCTTAAAAAGGTGAATGTCTAATAAAAAATAGCCCATAAGGCTAAGTGATAAAACCTACGGGTTAGATGGAATAAAGCGAGGAAATTAGTTAAGAATCCCCGCATAAAAACTAAGACTGTAAAAGATTAAATTACGGACTGTCAATATCCGGGTATGGATGATTGACACAAGTTAAAGAAAAGATTCTAAAACTAAAACCTCGGTTTTAGTAAGAAATAATGTTTTTACAAACACAAATTCTGATAGGAATTTAAATAGTAAGCATGAAAGATACAAGTCTTGACACTGATAGGCGCAAGATGATATATTCGAAAAGTGATATTCTCAAAAATGAAAGGTTAATATAAATTAAACATGATGTAACACAATCACGGTCAAGAAATGTAATGTGAAGTAGAATCGCAATATAACCAAGCAAGCGGTAAAAAGGAACTGGACGAATAAGTCTAGTTAATGAAACCGGTTAAAGTCAGCAATCTAAGTTAAGAAATTTGGTTCGCTTGTAAACGGTAAATTCGGTATAACAAAACCGAATAAGTAAATTTGAAAATAAAAGGAATTGTCGCTAGAAGTGAAAGATTTCACTAGAAACCTTTAAACGGGTCAAAGTAATGGATTCATAAAGAATTCGAAAGTATATGAAAGCGAGGAATATCGCTAAGTTAATTAAACTAGTGGAAATAACGAGATTACGTTATTTCCAGTCGCATTATGTCATGTAAGATTCGTAGATGATTAATAACCAAAAGAATATTACCATACTTTTCTGGTAATACTAACAATTGGTTAAGATATGAGAAATGCTTAATTGATTATCGAGAGCAAATACATGGAGTTGAACTCGATAAATTAAGTAAGAAAAGGTTTCGAGGACGAAACCTCTTTAAGGGGGGTAGACTTGTAACACCCCGAAAACGGCTTTGGTAATCAAACCACGTCAATAGTAAAGACGGGTAAAATACCTTTAGTGGTAAAAATTTACCCGGTAAATAAAGGATTTAAATAATTAATCGTAATAATAAATAAAAAGTGAATAAAAGCTTTTAAGAAATAAAAGCTTAGAAGGCCCGAGTTAACGGGACCTAAAATAAACTTAGTCATAAATATTCCCGAACCCACTAAGTTAACTAGGAATATTTAACCTAGTTAATAAGTGGGAAAATTGTTAAAAGAAATAAGTAGGTTGTGGCCTACTTAATAACGAACCAAACACGAGGGGTTAAAGCGGGATAACTAGAAAAGTTATTTAATAAAAACAAACACAAACACACACACACACACAGTGTGTGTTCTGGATCGAGCTCAGGGGCGACCAAGAAGGGTCAAACCCTAATCAACACAATTTCATCAAATTGAAGGGGCAAATCAAGTCCAAATCAAAATCCGAGTATGAATTAGTGATCTCCATTGAAAAAGGAGTCATGAGGTATGTAAATTTCTTGAGAAATCTCTAGTTGAAATTCTGAGCAAACCTAGAGAACTCGAATCTGAACTTGCATGTTTGTTGTTTGGGTGAAATTAGTGATGAAACTATGTCTAGGAGTAAACCCTAGTCATGTACTTGTTGAATTGATGTTCATGGTTGTGAATCCATGATCATACACTCATGTGTCAAGTGAGTTTTGATTATGTAGTAAAGATGATGATGTACACATGTTTAAAAACATCATAGTTGCTAGTAGGAACAAGATACTTAAACAATTTGCAAGTTTGAGTAATTGATCATAAGTGATAGTGGTGAATTTTGATGTTAATCTTGGTAAAAATAACTAGTTAGGAACTAGTTAGTAAATATGTAAAATCATGCACATTAGGTGTTTGTTAAAATGCCTAAATGAGAACTAAGTGTTGATAATGTGCCTAATTGATTCTTGTGAACTTGATAGTGCAATCATATGTGTTAATTGGTGATTTGACTTTTAATAGTAAAACCGACCATTAATAAGATCGAATGGTAATTGTGATAGAAAATATGTAAGATGGAATAGTCATAATTAATGATGACTAATATAACCGTCTTACGAATTATGATGATAGTTTGACGCTTGACAAGCTAGGTGGAGGCTTGGAATGGAAGCGGGTCAAACGAAGCAAGAATGGCGGAAAAAAAGCATAATTCGGATGTAAGGTAAGTATAGCTTACACTAGTCTTAAATTGTGGAATGTTTTCTTATCATATAAATTATGAATGAGATATCTAAACAATTGAAATATGATGTTCCGTCGTGTAGTCGAACGGAACAAGAAAATCAAAGATGATAGAAACCATAATAATGGTTAAAAAGAAGTAAATCGATAAATTGGTCATATTATGTCGAAAGAAATACACGGTTTATATTTAAAATTACCGTACGGTGTTAAACGGGAAGAGTCATGTAGAGGAAATGATAATAAATATCATTTCGCAAAGATAAATGGTCAATTCGGCCAAACGGGTCAAAAGGTGTAGACAACACCTTTTGACTATATAGACTAATGATTCTTTTGTCGAGTCATATGCTTACAGGAATAGATATCCAATGGATATTCGCATCGTTCTAAATTAGCGAATATAAAGCAAGGTATTAAAATCGGGTCTATTTGTTGATCCGAGCCAGGTACGCTTATTTATGATGTATGTAAAAGTGCTAATTTGGTCGAATAATTGGTGGTAGCCCTTCATTGTAAAAGAAGGACCAAAATCGACCCAAACGCCCTTGTAGGCTAAATCGAACAAGCAACTCTTAGAGGTTGTTTGGAAAGGAGTCTTATGATTAAACAAAAGTTTAGAACGGGTACGGGTAGTGAAAGATGTAATTCTTGGGCCAAAAGACTCCATATGAGTCTTTGCCGTAAAATGATATTTCAAGAGGTATAAATTCGGAACACTTAGATACCTACTTTAAATCCAACACACATTTAGTTGTGATGGAAGAGTACTAGATAAGAGATATAGGTTACAATGCCAGATTAGAATGAAAGCGAAATTGAGCTTAAAAGTGCTTAAAATATTCTTAACGGGTCAAAATAAGCATACTAGTGAAAACGGGTTTAATTTGTGAATAAACCTATGATTAGAACCTAATATGGTATATCACAACTATTTGATGAAGTGTATGAAATATAGGAATCAAATAAATACGTTTGTTTGATAAAATGCATAACCGGGTCAAAATTTGGTATAAAAGGTAATAAACTGAAGACTTAGAAGTCTTAAATTTTGTTAAGCCGAATATCGGATTTTAACTCCAAATGATGGAGAATCAAATTACAAACACGTAGGAAGAAACGGTAGGCCAAACGGATAAGCGGTTTGAAAGATACGGAAGATTTCGTGTCAAATTACGGCAAAAATGGAAAACTGGATGCAGGGTCCACCGTAAATTACGGTGCCACCGTAATTTACGGTGGAGATGAAAAGCCTTACGGTGGCCCCCTACTGGTTTACGGTAGGGGCATGTAAAACCAGTGGCCACCGTAAATTACGGTGCCACCGTAATTTACGGTGGAGGTCAGGTTGAAATTTTTGTTTTTGTTATCAATTGTTTCTCAGACTCGTTTAGACACGTTTTAAGTCATGTATGACTAAAGCATTTCATGTTATTGAAATGTAGGTACTTTTGGATGCCGGAAGACGATCAAGCTCAGTGAAGAACCGAACACGATAAAGACACACGCTTCCGCACTTTGACACATAGCAAATTTTAAACAACGAATTTAATCACATTATGTAGAATAACTTATGATTTGTAAAAGTTTTAATAAACCCGTATTTTATAGCATGTGTAGTCTTAACTACACATCTAATCGTTGGTAATTACACACAAAATCGTTAATTAGTAACCAGGGTGTTACAGTTGAGGGTAACGTCGCCTTCAAAAGAGGGGCCTACTACAATAACTAAGATAATCTCTTAAACAAGTGCAAAAGTGCAAAAATAATCAAAGGTTATACTAATACACGTGTCGGATCCAAGTGATTCATCTTGTCTATCTGTTTTTATTTTATTCTATTTTTCAGCATTTAGTTAGTTTTTATTTTTCTTAGTTTAAAACATTTTTTCTCACTTTTTGATTTGATTAGACGTTGAGGATAAACCGGTATTAAAAGCTCTTGTGTCCTTGGACGACCTCAGTATCTTACCAACACTATACTATGTCCACGATGGGTGCACTTGCCCATATGTGTGTTTAGTGTTACTAAATATCGTGTTTTATAAATTTAAAACTTGGGTAAAAGTGAAAAAAGGGCTTAAATATACATCTAAAATATAACACACTTCACGCACATCAACAATCGTCGCAAGCCTTTAGAATTTCAAGTCGGAGACAAAGTACTTTTAAAAGTTTCTCCTTGGAAAGGAGTAGTACGATTCGGCAAGAAAGGAAAGCTAAGTCCAAGGTATATGTTGGACCATTCCCCGTGATTCAACGAATAGGACCAGTAGCTTATCGTTTACAACTACCAGAAGAATTAGCCGGAGTACATGATGTATTTCATGTATCCAATCTCAAGAAATGTTTATCAGACGAATCCCTGGTAGTCCCTCTTCAAGATGTAGAGGTAAACGAAAAGCTGAAATTCGTAGAGAAACCATTAGAGATCGAAGATCGAAAAGTCAAATTTCTCAAGCATAAACGACTGGTGTTGGTCAAATTCAAATAGAATTCAAAGAGAGGACCAGAATACACTTGGGAGTTGGAATCAGAAATGAAGCAAAAATATCCTCATCTATTCTAGTAAATCTCGAGGACGAGATTTTTCTTAAGGTGGGGAGGATGTAACAACTGTCACTAAAACCCGTAATTAGGATAATAATTATCCAATAAGAAAACCCTAATTGAGACACCCAAGTGATTTGGCATAAACCCTGAAATTTCCGGAACAATCGGAATCAGGATCAGGGCCCCTAAAACTCGAAGGGGACAAAACCCTAGTTGATAATTATCTAAATTTAAACGTTGCTATGTTCTGATTTGTTGAAAATGTTGATTCACCAAGGCTAGTCCCGAGCCTAGGCAGCCTATAACTAGACTGCTTAGCTTACGGACCGTAAAGGGTAAGCCTTACGGACCGTAAGCCTACCGGACAGCCTTACGGACCGTAAGGAATAGGGCATACGGTCCGTAAGCGAAGCAAAATTCTGGCTATAAATAGCCGACCTTGGCACTTGAACTGTGGTGTTAAAACGTTACACAAAGCTTCTGTGTACGTCGAATTCTAGCTGTTATACTACAATAAACACACACACGATCACGAGGTGCTGCCGCAATCAGGGTAATAACTCGATCGCTATTACGATTCAACGTCCGATCGATTATAACTATCCAACGATAGTCCGTGTGCTGCTCAAATTGAGCTTGTACTTTGATTATTCATCGTGATTTCGACTTGAATATTAGAGTGCTGTTCGAATTCGGACTATGCTCTATTATTCGTTATTAATCCGATTGAATTATCGAGTATTGCACTGATTAATCGTTGTGAGGGTTTAATCTCGTGAATTGACGTAACTGATGTATTAGTTACTAACCTGCTTGTGTGTGCATTGTGTTAAATTAGGTTTAATCGAGGCTAATCAGTAGGCTTATATTTTGCTCGTTAAATCTGCAAAGTGAGTCATTCTCTTTTTATCAACTGTTTTACAAAACTCCAGACTATTTTATAAGTTATAATTACAGGGATTAAGTCTTTGTAATCACCATATTACAGCCGGTATGTGGGGTTTTGTATACATTACTTGTTTCCCGTCACACTTGCACAAACGGGTGGCCAAGGGGTGATCTGACCACAGTCACAGACACCATTGGCCAAATGGGCTAGCCAATGGATGGTCGAGTGACAAATACTGTGGGTAGTTGGTTTGATATCAGAAACATTGTAATCGCTCTTAATACTGTAATTGGTAACTAACGGGTGGTTTTAGAAAACTGAATGATTCACTCAGTATTTCCCCGCTGACAAAACCTTTTTCAAACATGTTACAGGTGATCTGTGTGATCCAGGAAAAGTGCAGTAAAGGCACTACAAGCTCAGAGAAGTGGCTCATTGTGAATAAATAAATAAAACATGTTTTGGGAAAATAATGATTTCTGTGTGAAATCAACTTATTGTAAATTATGGGATTTTATCCCTAAACCTTTGTGTAATATATTAAACGAGCATTTTCGATGAAAAGGTCCTCTAATAAAAGACTTCTGCTATCGCATAAATCAAATACCGCAGGATTTCTGTCTCGCGGCTCCTGGAACGGGTCAAACCAGGTCGGGGGCCGTGACAGAAATAAGGTGGTATCAGAGCTAATTAATAACTATTGAGCCACTGATCGAGCCACTGATTTAAGCCTATTACTAAATTAAGTATTTGACAAAATACTTAATCCTATCAGTTGTCATTCTGTGATTATATGTTTTATTAACTGATTATTTGATAGTTACAGTATGGGTGAACAAAAGCTTTCTACTATCTACCACAAATTAGATATTGCATCTTCTTCTAAAAAACCAGTAAACCTAGAAGAAGGAATCTTTGTCCGCAAGGCAAATTATGAAAATCCGCTTACTCCCGAGAAAAGGAATTCGATACTTAAAAAGAGTCAGGAGAAAAAGAAACCCCGAACCAAGAGAGTTAGGTTTAACCCAGAAATTCAGGAATTTGGTAATAGTTCACCTTGGGAAGACAAACTAGACGAGAAATGGGCAAATCTCTATATGCTAGCTACTGTAGCAGAAAATGCAAATCTTTGATAGGTTGGGGCTAGTAAGAAAAATCACTATCCAGTAAATAAATAAAATCCCAGTGTGTTTATTTCTGTTGTCCTCTGTATAAATTAGTATGCAATAAAACTTCAGTGTTTGTTTGTTAAACTTTGTTTCAAAGTTTTAACATTGCATTCTTGTATTTTGCATATATGCTATGCAGCATGAATGAGATATCAGAAGCATTTCAGAATCTCAACTTATATCCAGTGCCTATCGAAGTCTCTTACGACTTTACTGGTTACATTGCTGACATAGAAGAACCCGTGGAATTCCAAGCTCCACCACTGGAAAAAGCTAAACCTAAAAAGAAGAGAAGATACGTAGGGTGGAGGAAAGTACGCCGTAGGAAACCAGCCACTAGGAGACTTCCTACAATAGAAAATCCTGTGAGCATGAGCAAGGGAAAGGAAATAGAAACTGGAGAAAGTTCTAAACCACCAGAAAAAGAAATAGGAATAGACCTAAAACAAAAGGGAATAGAGATTGGAAAAAGCTCAAAACAACCGGAAGAAATCACATTCCAAGACGAAATAGATCGTCTACTAGCAAACTGTGATGTCATAAGCCCAATTCGCAATAATTTGTACCCTTACCCGGCCACAGTCCAATTTCCCTTAAATGTAGCGCCAGCTATTCCGGAACCTTTAATCCACACCCGACCAGTTGACGAAATGGAAGAATGGTGGACAAATGACTGGCAATTCCAAAGCATAGTTAATAGTCCTTACACCTTCCTTCCATAATTCGACCCAGAACCAATCCCCAATCCTCCCATGAGTATTGAAAACCTAGCTGAACTTCGTCAGTTCGGTGAAGAACTGATAGGTACAGGAAATAGGATCAGGGAAATAGGGGAGCAACTATCCTGGAAGTACGATGAGAGGGAGCATCGTTACTAGAACTGTCAGTCAACCAACGAAATAGTAAAGTCAGGAAACCATATTGTATAATAGTGTAAATAATAACCTAAAACTCTGTAAAATAGGCAATAAAACTTTGTAAGATACGGTGTGTACGGATGCATATACAATATACAAAAACAAAATGAAAGTCGAGAAATCGACAATTTTGGTTATACTTGTATGTTGTGATAATTTATATGATCATCTGTGCTAATTTTGTTATTAATAAGTTAGACACTAATAATTCCTACTAATTAGCAGATCGAAAACGCTAACAATGAACCAATTAATGAAGTAAATCAGTCTGAGCAAGATCAGGAAGATCAATATATAACCAGACAAGATATTGAGCACTTTATCGCCCAAGGGATAGCCAATGCTATTCCAGAAATTGTGGCTGCTGTTCAAAAACCTACCGAACCACAACAAGTAATTCCCAGTAAACGTACTCTGGAAGATAACGGAAGTAATAGCATAAATGGAAGCGGCAATCATAACAATCATGATCCGCAACAGGTCCCATTCCCAAAGAAAATGAAAGCTGCAACGTCTGGTTGCACTTACAAAGAATTTCTTGCTTGCAAACCCACTGAATTTGCAGGTAACAAAGGGGCAACTGCAACACTGCGATGGTTAGAGAAAACCGAAGCAGTAATTGCAATAAGTAAATGTGCTGAAGAGGATCAAGTAATGTATGCATCAAATCTGTTCAAAGAAGGAGCGCTTGAATGGTGGAACACGGTCCTCCAAGCAAAAGGAAGAAGGGTGGCCTATGCAATGAGTTGGGAAGAATTTAAGAATCTTGTAGAATGAAAATTCTGTCCCGAATATGAAAAAGATCAAATGGCAAACAAATTCCTAAGTCACCGCATGACAGGGATAGATTGCCGTGGCTATACTTCGACATTCTTTGAATACGCGAGGGTAGTGCCAACACTGGCTTCGCCAGAACCGGTACTCGTTTCCCGTTGCATCTGGGGGTTAATTAGTGAGATCTGTAACATCGTTAAAGCTGCGAGACCTCGTACCATTGACGATGCTGTGGAATTAGCTAATACCCTAACGGATGAATTGGTGCGCACAAGAGAGGAAGATCGCAAGAAGGAAATAGCTCAAAAGATTACCCAAAGATTTCGTACGGGTAATACCAAGATAAGAGGAACAGGGCAATCCTCATCACCGCCTTTCTGCAGAAATTGCAAAAAGAAGCATTATGGACAATGCAATATAATTTGCAATTTTTGCAAGGCAAAAGGACATCGTGAAGAAGACTGCAGGAAGAAAACAAGAATTTGTTATAATTGCAGAGAAAGGGGACATTTTCAAACTGAATGCCCTAAATTTGCTAAACCAATAGATAGCAAAGCTAAAACGACTGAAGGAGCAACCAAGAAGAATGTACGTGCATTCCAGCTGACCACTTAAGAGGCCGAACTCATTCCAGATGTAATAGTTGGTACGTTCCTAGTACATGACGTGTTTGCAAAAGTATTATTTGACTCTGGTGCAAACCAAAGTTTTATTAATACTTCATTTTGTCAAGCTCTTAAGTTACCTTTAACCACTCTTAGGAAGATCTTCACAGTCGAAACCGCAGAAGGAAATTCTGTAAAAATAGATAAAGTTTGGCAAAAAGGAAAAATAGAACTATTAGGCCATAAGTTTTCTGCAAATCTGTTACCAATGAAGTTAGCCGGATTCAATATAGTATTAGGAATGGATTGGTTAATAGCCAACCATGCTCGAATCCTATGTGATAAAAATGCCATAGAAATTCAAACTTCCACAGGAGAAGTAATTTTAATTACTGGAGATAAACCTCGAAAGCCACTGAAATTCATTTCAGTAATGAAATTGGCTAGTTATTCGAGAAAACAGGAAATGGTGTATATGATTTCCGTAATCATTAACACTAAAGATAAGGAACTTCAGGACATCCCGGTAGTCTCAGAATACCCAGACGTGTTTCCAGAAGAATTACCTGGATTACCACCTGATAGAGAAGTAGAGTTTAGAATTCATTTAATTCCGGGTACTACACCAATAGCTAAAGCACCTTATAGATTAGCACCCACCGAAATGCTAGAATTGAAAAAGCAATTAGATGAATTATTAAGCAAAGGATTCATACAACCTAGTTCATCCCCTTGGGGAGCACTAGTGTTGTTTGTGAAAAAGAAAGATGGATCGATGAGAATGTGTATTGATTATAGAGAATTGAATAAGGTTACCATTAAGAATCGATACCCATTACCTAGGATTGATGATCTTTTTGATCAACTTCAAGGAGCTAGGTATTTCTCTAAAATAGACTTAAGATCCGGATACCATCAGTTGAAAGTACAAGAAGAAGACGTACCTAAAACTGCTTTCAGAACTAGGTATGGTCATTATGAGTTTACAGTCATGCCCTTTGGATTAACAAATGCCCCAGCAGCATTTATGGACATGATGAATCGAATCTATAAACCATACTTGGATAAATTTGTAATCGTTTTCATCGACGATATACTTATCTACTCCAAAAGCCAAAAAGAACATTGTGAGCACTTACACGTCCTCTTAACGTTGTTAAGAAAAGAAAGGCTTTATGCCAAATTCTCGAAGTGTGAATTTTGGCTGCAAGAAGTACAATTCTTAGGTCATGTGGTAAATCACGAAGGTATACATGTAGATCCTGCTAAGATAGAAGCAATTACAAAATGGAAAGTCCCACAGACAGCAATGGAGATAAGAAGTTTTCTAGGCCTAGCTGGATACTATAGACGATTTTTCAAAGATTTTTCTAAGATAGCCGTACCTTTAACTAAGTTAACCTGTAAAGCTACTAAGTTTGAATGGGGAACTAGACAAGAAGAAGCTTTTAAGATTTTAAAGCATAGATTGACGAATGCACCAATTTTAGCCTTACCAGAAGGAACAAAAGACTCTGAAGTATACTGTGATGCTTCAAAATTAGGATACGGATGTGTGCTAATGCAATGCAAGAAGGTAATTGCGTATGCTTCTAGACAATTGAAAAAGCATGAAGAAAATTATACGACTCATGATC